>NC_041049.1:65807766-65842766 GCF_900634775.1 Gouania willdenowi | reverse complement strand
ACAATAACGTGTTTAGTTGTGCTAGCGTAACATTTGGTTTAGTTGTTTTGCTTGTGTTTGTTGTGTTTTCTTCATTTTTTGGTTGCTAATGTGTTCTGTTAGCCTTTAGCTGCTGCTTCTGTCCCTGTGTGGTCTATGGGTCACGTGGGTTCACATATTTTAGGTGTGCACGGGGGGCGCACTAGTCGTACTCAACCCGTCAACCGCCCCATGATGCATGGCGTCCTGGGGCTGGCTTTAAGCTAAAAGGCAAACATCTCCTTCCATTAGTTTTTAAACACTTTGGTAAATAAAGCTCTTGTTTTAAAGTTAACCAGAGCTTTAGTCAGAAGCACAAAGTCTCCAAAATGTCAGCATTAAATGTGTTACAGTGAGTTTTATGGATCAAATGAGCACATGTTGATGTACTACTTAAAATGATTTCAGATTTCAGACATTGAGCCTCAGAGTGCTTCAGGTTTTTTGTCATTGTAGGTTCCAAGTGCATCTTGGGAAACTTGGAAGTATACTTCAGTGGGAATACTCATCATCCTAATCATACTAATAGTATATAGTAGACAGTGTATACAGTACTCACTGAGTGTGTAGTACGTTAGTATGTGCTCACGAACACAGCCTAGGTGCCCCGTCTCCCTATTGTCTCCACGCAGGTGTGCCTCATCTCCTGATTGTTTTCCCTCACTACTTAGGTTTGTTTTTTCCGTACATGGTATACACCTGACCTTGCACCCTTCATTCATCTCTGGCTCTTCCTAAACAGCCCACGGGCCCCAGGTTGGCGTCACCAAATCTAAAATCTCATTTACTTTCCAGGATTCAAACTGACAAAGATAAATACTTATGACAGATGTAGTTAGTACTTAGTAGAGTTAAATACCAGTGCACTATTAAATTATCCATCTTTAAATGTTTATTTTCACTGAAACTTTGTGACAAATGTTTTTAAATGTTGCAGATCTGGTGTATGATCAGTGGTATGTTATATATATATATAATATGATTTATAAGATATATTTTTTAAAAACACAAATTGTGTTTTTGTCAAATATGACATAATTGTTATATGCAACTAAAGTGTTGAAACTTACTGCTAGTCTTCCTTATTATCTTACCCTCTAATTTAAGTGAAACCGGGAACATTTGGTATTTAAGAAGTGTTTTTTAAACTGTGTGTTGGAACACATTTTTATCATTTTTAATTTATTTCTGTACTTTTCAATGTCTGTCTTTTGTAGGCTCTGACACTCTACATCAGGGGTCACCAACATGGTGCCCGGGGGCGCCAGGTAGCCCGCATGGACCATGTGAGGGGCCCCTGTACTCGTCACCAAAGTCTGATTTACTTTCCAGGATTCAAACCCACAAAGATAAACACATATGAGAGTTTGTATTAGTAGAAGTTCATTATTACTGATAAAGTTTTAGTATTAAATGAACCATCTTTCAATGTTTATTTTCACTGAAACTTTGTGACAAATGTTTTTAAGTGTGGCAGATCTGGTGTATGATCAGTGGTATGTTATAATATGATATATAAGAAATATTTTTCTTTAAAAAATGCAAAGGTGGATTTTGCAAAATATGTTACCAAATTGTTATATTTTACAAATGTTACATGTTATATGAGGAGTTCAACGTTGTTTGTTAGAAGCTCGTAGAATAGGAAGATTATTGATTTTCTATTAAATGCAATGGAAATGAAACAATTGTGTAAATTAGGAAAAATAAAGTGTTTCATGTTGAAACTTCAACTTTTCCAACCTTTTTAAGTTACTGCTAGTCTTTCTTATTATCTTTCCCTCTAATTAAAGTGAAACTGGGATCATTTGGTATTTAAGAAGTGTTTTTCTAACTGTTAGCCCTTTGGACTAATCAGTACTTATGAAGTATCTCACAGGTTCAGAAAGGTTGGTGACCCCTGCTCTGGAGTCTGATTAAATCAAAGCAGGCATTTTGCTTTTAATGTTGAATTTATTCTACTTTTTTGATTGACATAATATGTTGTAACTTTGACTTTTTTTAATATATCAGTGTAACTAATAAAAAGCATCAGATTAGTAAGATTAACTAATTGAAATATAATATTCCCTGTTTGCGCCCTCCATCATGAGGTGAATCACATGTTGTTGACAGACGGAAAGCTGCTCTCTCAGCCTGTTTTTATGGGTAATCACAACCAGGACGACCTTTGACACCACGCGTGTCTGCAGCAGTGCTTGCTGGGTAATTTGTACGAGAGCAGAGATGGCACAACAGCTGGTTTGGTGACTCGCTCCTGCAGAACCTGCACGCACACGTAAGACTTCTCTCACATTAAACACAGTAGCATGTGCTCTGTTTGTTCTGAATGGTCGTTACAGGTGGATGAAGATCTCTGACCATTGTTTTCTGTCTCTTTTTACCTTTTTTGTGTCATTTTGGATGTAAATTTGAAGTGTTTTTTCTATTCAAAGGACTGATTTAAGTTGATTTGTAACAGTAACCCAGGTGAAAAAACAAAAGCTAGTGGTAGGTTAATAGGTTCAATAGATTTGTTTGGGTTTGTTGTTATCATGGCAAATTTGTGGTTGACCTCATTTGGAGACATGATTTATTGCTCTAGTTGAGTGATGGAGTCCAGGCGAGGCATTGATGATTTTATAAAAAAGGTTTATTATAAAACTAAATAAAAAGGATGGACAAAATTAGTGACCGCCCGGGGCGGACGTCCGATGACAGCGTGGCACAGTTCTAACTCATCACGTATATTCCCCCTCAGTCCCCCTCCCTCCTCCCCCCAAGAGATAAAGAGGACAGGGTGGAGGTGAAAGAAGAGGGTGAAAAGAGACAGTTTCTTCTTTAGGTCAAAACCACCAGTTCTCTAGTATCTCCTGATTGTCGTGAGTGTTGGAGGTGTGTGCGTGTATGGTGTTTGTGTGTATGAATGGATGTGTATTGGGTGTGTATGTGTGACGATGTGAGTGTGTGTAGACATGTGAGTGTGTGATGCCTCTGTGTCTGAGGGATAAGATGTGTTTTGGGAAGCTGACCTCGAGAAGAGAGCAGAAAACATGAGACAGCAGAAATGAAAAGTCTCAACTTAAAGCCTTAAAAAGAATAAGGTTTATGAGTAAATATGTTAATAAACATAACTAACAATTTTGCCCTGACATTGTGCTTTTACTTTTTGGATCAGTGAATATTGAACTATATGCATTCTATTATATAATTGTCTTTGACATACATTACTGCTACATTGTTCACAATGACACAAACAGTTGTTATCACGCTCCAGGTCAGTGTTTCTCAACCTATTTCATCTTTTTTCAGAGTCAGATTCACAAATAGACACAACAGAGCAGCTAATTCACCATTTTAATGCTAATATTTCTGGACAAAAATGTCCGTAAAAATGTTCAGATGAATATATGGATGACTACGTTTGTCTAACCACAGACTAAGATGCTACATTACTTTTACTTACCCTGAGGTTGTCCAGTAGAATTATATTTTGTCTCGTAAAGCAAAAGTACTGCCTGCATCACTTTGTGGCTTTTCACTGTGGTTTTATGATCGATTAGCAAAACTAAACACGTTTCACACATATATTACATATATCTACTAAATCAGCGTTTCTCAAATCGGGGTACGTGTACCCCCAGGGCAGCGGCCTGCAACCTTTACTTTCAAAGAAGCTATTTTTCTCATCTCACCTGGATTAAAGTCCTTCTGGAGCCAAAAAGACAATATAGTGTCTAAAATTCTATACATAATCAAAATTATATCAAATAATATAATCTAAACAAGATGATTATTTAGTTTATGTACTTGTAGGGCTTCACAACTTTTTTTTTTGATTAAATTTGATAACACATTAGTCTACATAATTGCTAATTTCTTGCCACATATCGAGCATACAGATTTAGTCAGATATTAATGAGTCCCCACACAATTAAAGTCTCTATTTTCTTAGTTTAGTTATTTTACCAGGGATTTAAAACTTAAGGTTATCGACAAGTTCTAGAAAAGTTGGTCTGTAGATGTTACAGGAGTTGAAGAAGAAAGGTGGCAGTTATTGCAGAATTTGATTTTTTATAGGATGACAAACTGTTTCATCATGATTTTATTAGTTTTGAATGTTATTAATCATTAATAAACTCTTTAAGTACGTAACAATTCTTTATTTCAATATATATATATATATTTTAAAGCTATAGGGAGCCATTGTAAAAGAGTCAAAGAGCCACATTAGGCTCTAGAGCCACAGGTTGCAGACCCCTGATCTAGGGGTCTTACAGAAACTATTAATGATTAATGACGAATACAATCATGATATAACAATTTGTTAACCTAAAAATAAATAACGTTGTGCAATGACTCAGCACCTTCCTACTTCACCTCCTGCAACATCTACAGACCAATAACTTTTCCTGCACCTGTGGCTAACCTTAACTTTTAAATCCCTGGTAAAATAACTAAACCAACAAAAAACACTATTCTGGAAGAAAATAGAGATTTTAATTGTGTGGGAACAGATTAATTTAACCACCAATGTGACGGTTAAATATGCATGTTTTGTGTTATCAAACTTGAAGTTACTTTTTGTGTTTATTTAAATATAATAACTAAAGAGATGTGTAAGAATTTAAAGATGCAAGATACTGTTTTGTTGTTATTTCTTGATGTTAATTTATTTGATTTTTATTTTAAACTGTTTTTAAGTTGCCATTTACATGATCAATATAAATCAAATCAAATTAAGTCAAACATTCTATATAATTTTAACTGTATAGAATTTAATACACTGGATTATTTTCATTGAGAAGGTATTTTTTTCAGCTCCAGGAGGATTTTAATCCAAGTGAGATGAGGTGAAATGGTTCCTTTGAGAGTAAAGGTTGGAGACCCCTGTTGTAACCTCTGGACCCTACACTGTAAACACTCACTGCTCCTCAGTCACAATGATTTGTAAAAAAAACAAGAAAGTGTCAGGATTGGATAAATGGGTGTGTGCAAAAGGAGGAAGTGTTTGTTACATCAGCAGAGGAGATAAAGAGCCACAGCAGTTGATGTTTGTACATCTATCTGGATGCAGATGCTTAACTTAGGCTGCTACTAATAAGGCTACATGTGTGCACAGGTTACCATGGCAGCAGCTGACCTTTGCCCTCTGACCACTCACGTTCTGAACACCGGTGATGGGATCCCTGCTGCTAAGCTGGACCTGAGCCTGCATCGACTGGACCCTAGGATGATGGTGTGGTCGATGCTTTCTGTTGGGTAGGTTGTTTTTTTTTAATTCACATTAAGCATCAATAGAGAACCATCATAATGTTCATTATGTGCTGAAAGCATGACAACAGTTGCTACAATGATGGTAAAAAATGTTTTTTCCATAGTTGAAAGGTTGTTGTTGTGTACATTTCTATGGACTTATAGTTAAAGGACTTGTTCATTATTCTGAGTTACCCCTTTATCATTGCCATGATGTGAGGTTTGAAGGGCATTATGGGTAATGAAAAGTATCGCCATTTGGAGCAGTTTGTAACATTTGCTAAAGTGGACTAAAGATAAACAGAAAGATGAAATATTTCAGTAAGAATGTGATAAATGAGCTGTTAAACACTTAATTATTGTATTTTAGGACAACAAATGCAGACGGTCGATGTCCTGCTCTGATCAGTCGAGAACATTTCCTCCCTGGGATGTACAAGCTGCGCTTTGAAACTGGTTCCTACTGGGAGAACCGTGGTGAGACCTCGTTCTACCCTTACGTAGAGGTGAGAGTTTACAGTATGATGAACTGATCATCCAGAGCTCTGACTGATTACACAGTACGTCACTGATTACATTGCACGGCTACTGTTTCTACTGTTTCTTATTATTAGAGGCCTGTTTTTGTGTGTAGAGTTTACATTTTTATTAATTTATTGAATTCTTAATTTCATTCTAATGATCAATGTATTTTTATTCTAGTTTTTATTTATTTTAATTTTTTTTTATCATAAATGTTATCCTATATTACAAAATAAGGTCAAAACATTTGAAGAGTTTAAAGAGAAAACATGAACGTGGGTTGAAAATTGTGATCGTTAAAATCTTTGGCAGGATTTTTTAGCATCAAAGGTGACCTACAGGGCTTAAAGTTTTACATACATACGTTTACAGCAAATGGGAACACCATTATTTTGTATAATATTATTGGTTATTTTTTAAAATCATGTTTTTATTAATATTATAATGTATTACTATTACAGACTGATGCTGAAGTCATGCCTTAGATTACGGCAAAGGGTTACTTTTGTTCAGTTTTGTTTTTTTATAGATACTGGTTACATGTTGTTAATGATTGACATTTATACAGTGTATGCAATGGATTTATATACTGTACATTTTATTATACAGAAGGTTTTTGTTTGTGTTGCTGCTTCGTCCTGTAAAAATGACTTAGCCGTTTGATTTATGTTCCTCATCTGTGTGTGTGTGTGTTTTCAGGTTGTGTTCAGAATCAGTGAAGCTGAGCAGAAGTTTCACCTTCCTCTGCTGATGAGCCGTTTCTCCTACAGCACCTACAGAGGAAGCTGAGCAGCAAGGTTTACATGTGCAAACCCTGGATTTTCTTAATATCTGTGTAAAACCGTTCTTTAAACTGAACCCTGTCATGTTGTTACATTTCAAAGCTTTAAATGTTGCTCATACTTGTCTCACGCTCATAAATATATTGTGTGTTTTTTGTTTGACGAGTGTGTCGTACTATTACATAAACATCATTTTGTGTAATAGGGGAATGTTTTGGGTTACATTTGTCTCTTATTGACAGTATTTATTCATGGACAATTCAGAAAATAAATATTCCACATCCTGTTAATGTGATAGTAAGTATAAGCATAACTTAAAAACACATCTTAAGTAAAACTTAATGTAGAATGATAGAATCATATTATTTCTGTTGTTTGAAATAGGGATTATTTAAAAAATAAACTTAATTCATACCACACTTTCATTTAACTATCAAAAAGTACAAGTAGGCAGTTATCCAACCTTTAAAGTTCTGGAAAATGTTGATTTTTAACTTAAGTTAATCAGCTTAAAAAAATTGAGGCAATCGATTGCCTCATTTTTTATTTTATTTTTTCTTTTTAGTTTTGGTAATTTATTCGAGTTTACAGTGCATTAATGTAATTTAAAAGGTAATATTGAGACATTTCTTTTTTTAGCAAATCCAAACTGAATTCTAACGCTACATTGTCGTATCAGATTCTTGTGATCTGGAAGAGGAAAATACTAATAATATCTGTGTAAACCTATTCTTTAGACTGAATCCTGTTATATTGTTACATTTCAAAGCCTCATCTGTTGCTAATAATTGTGTTTTTTGTTTGACGAGTGTGTTGTACTATTAAATAAACATCATTGTGTGTTATTAGGGCAACATGGGTCTCTTACTGCTATTATTTATTCATGGACAATTTAGAAAAGAAATATTTCAGACTCTGTTAAGGTGATTATGATGTTATGTATCATATTCCACAATTTCAAGCCTTTGTGTCTTTCTCTAAGTCGTCTGTGAAACCAACAACTATCTCAAACTATTCTCAATTGGTGTCACTTTTTATTTCTATATTAACAATGCTCCTGTTGTTTTATGTTCTGCTATTTCTCTTAACATTTTCTCATCCAGTGATGCACATTAAAGTGATTTAAAGTGAGAAAATCAAAGATAAT
Organism: Gouania willdenowi; assembly: GCF_900634775.1. Taxonomy (NCBI): domain Eukaryota; kingdom Metazoa; phylum Chordata; class Actinopteri; order Blenniiformes; family Gobiesocidae; genus Gouania; species Gouania willdenowi. The sequence goes on along the minus strand of NC_041049.1, from coordinate 65,835,062 downwards.
AATGACATTTATTTTTAGCAAATCCAAACTGATTTCTGACGCTACATACTGTAATCCTATCCGACTCGTGACCTGGAAAAGGAAAATAATAAAGACAATAAAAGCTGAAACCAACAAAAACATGCTTGACATTTCTTCATACTTTTAACATAATTTGTTTATTGCAATTTTCTGAGCCTGTCATTGATATACAGTATATCATTCTCTGTGTACATTAACATTTTCTGATCCATTAATGCACGTTAATGTAATTTAAAGTAAGAAAACTAAAAAGAATATTCAATTATGCAAATCCAAACTGAATTCTACTAACGTACTACCCATCCTACCGGATGAAAATTTAGTTGCATTTTAGTCATTTTAGATTACTAGTACAGTTCCCGTCGGAAGTATGTATTCATATGGTGGGAGGAGCTTAAGTAGAGTTGTCAATTATGGCCAAATGAGTGTGTTTGAAGGTTGGATGTACAAAGAGGTGTACATACTGTACTCTGTAGTGTTATAAAGGGGTTTATTTGTGGGTGCAAAGTAAAATAACGTGTGTGATTTCCCTGGTTTAATTCTATTGGACATGTGCATGATAATTGTGTTTGTTTTGGTTTTTTCCCTCATTTTTATATTTTTTTGTCGTTTGGTGTATTTTTCTGTAATGTATGTTTTGAGTCATTGTGTATTTTTGCATCTTTCTGTTTTCTTTTTGTATAATTATTGTTTTTTGTTGCCATTGTAGTGTGATTCTGGAGTCATTTTGTATCTTTTTTGGTGTAGTTTTGTGCATTTCTGTTGTCATTTTTTGTATAAATATTTAGTTTTGTGTATTTTGAGTCATCTTCATAATTCTATTGTTTGGTGTATTTTTCTGTCATGTGTGTTTTTGGAGCCTTTTTGTGCATTTCTGTTGTTTTGTGTACTTTTTGAGACGCTGACGTCATTAGACTATGACTAAAACCAAATCAAAAATTTTGGTCAAAATTATTGCTGCTAAAGACCATTTAATATCAGGTTGTTAACGGTCATTGAATCTAAAACAAAAACAAACTGCTGTGCTTTATATTTTAGTCGACTAAAAACTAGACTTTACCTGAAATATTTCTGATGACTAAATTTGAATGAAAACTAGACTATGACTAAAACCAATTTAAAATGTACCACTCATACTAACTCCTCTGACCTGAAAGAGGCAAATATATAAAGTGTAAAAAAAAAAAAAACCTGAAACCAACAAAAAACATATTTGACATTTCGTTTATTGCAAATTTGATGAGTCTGTCATTCCATGGTGTTCTATTCACACACATTCTGTTGACAAATGTCACGTTTTATCATCTTTCCATCACTGTTGAAAGGGTTTGTACAGTTTTGTGACTTTGGCCACTTCAGTCTCGTCAGGAATGATGTCCTTGTACCAGTAGTACCAGGGCTCTGTGGAGGCTGGGGCTGGGGGTGTAGAACCAACAGCATCGTGTCGGTTGGAATAATCCTCCGCTGTAAACTCCACAAAGGGAATGGAAAAGGGTAGGAAACCGTGGTCACGTGCTGTGTCGATGGCCTCCGCCAGCTTCTTCTGCTGCTTCATGCACACCCCGGTACGTGTGGGGTCGTACAGGGCCCCAGTGTGGGGACTGATGAACTGCTGCAGCAGCTTCACGTTCTGTGGGTTGATGATGACGTTGGGGTCTCGACAGATCGGACACGGGTTTCCACAGATCTTGTCTCCTCTGATGCAAGTCTTGCGGGTCTTCTGAGGGGGGATGCCGCCTTTGTGGTTCCTCCTGTAACCTGTCCACACTGGCTCTCCCCCGTACTTCTCTATGTACTCCTCACTCTCCATGTATTCCCAGGGCTTGTCCTTGTACCGGAGCTGAACCTCATCCTGTTGGTCGGCCGGTTGGCAGTAAGAGCGAGTGTGGGGATAGGCTGTGATGAAAGCCCGTGGTGCCTTCAACTGCAGTCCCCGATAAAGAAGGCTTGGACGAGCTACCGAGGGCCAAAGACGAACAAATGCCCTCGTAATGGACAGGATAGTCGCTGCCATGTTAAAAAAAAAAAATGCGTAAACGGCGTGCTTACATGACATGACGTAAGTTCCGTAAAAATCCTGTTTCAGCCAATCAGATTGGAAGCATGTTGCTGGTCCTTTAGTCCACGCTTTAGTCAATCTGGATTTGCCTGAGCACAACTGTGCCCTTAAAGGCAAACAACACAAGTATATCATTTATATACAAATAATTTAGTATAAATTAGTACGTTTAAATTTAATAAACCACTGTATTTATATAATAATAACAAAAATGGTTTATTTTTTAAATAGTTGTTAGCAGGCGTTTGAAGGGAAGCCTGTCCGACCTTTACGTCAGCCTCCATTGACATTATGAAGCCTGCATTGTTACTCAATGGCGCCGCTGTTGTTTAACGGTGGTTTACTTGTGAACTGGGGTGTCTAACTGGACACTTGTTCTCCCTGTTCTTCATCCACAACTTGCCCACGACACGGGGAGGATGTCCCAGCTGCTGAGGCTTCTCTCGGCCGCTGCTCTGCCTCTCCGCCGCGCTGGAGGAGTCCGGCCTCGGCTGTCAGCGGTGACCGTGGGACAGTGCTTCACCAGCGGACACAGGAGCCGCACTGCCCCGGTACTTTTAAAGTCAGGACATTGATATGATGTGAATGTCATTTAACCAGGGTTGGGGTCAATTAACATTTTCAGTTACAATTGCATTTTCAATTACCCATGTTCACTTACAAATCAATTACGATTACATTCACCAGCATTTTTTCCCCATTACAGTTATTTTTTATCCTCAGAAAGTCAATTAAAAATACATTCTCAATTACTACAGTTCAATTCTAATTAATCACAATTACCGATCCTGAAATAAATAAAATAATAAAACTTAACCTTCCTCTTTAGCTAGCTTTCTGTTAGCATCACTAATTAAAGCGGGTCCTAAACCAGGTGTAAAATACACTAAAAACAAATATCTATCATCTCATTTATTTCCTATCTGTTGGTTACCTTGTTAGGCTTCATAATCAATTGAAATATAGGTTTTTATATTTTTGGTGTGGGCGTCTGAGCCTTTTTTTTGTGTCAGTATACTCTTAGATTTACATTTTTTAACGGTAAAATGTGGGAAAGCTTGATATGTAACATATTGTAATAATTGTTAACTACAGATGTGTAGAACTGTACATAGAACTGTAACATGGTTCACAATTTTTGTATAATTTTCATGGCAATTACAATTACAAAGTCAATTATCTAAACTCAATTACAATTTAATTATGATTATGACAGCAACAGATTATTAAAATTACAATTATAATTATGCCATATTTGTAATTAATTATTAATTACGCGATTACAATTATAATTGACCCCAACTCTTCATTTAACTACAAGATAAGATAACGTTGTTGGACCATTAATTTCCGTTTATATAATTTCCCATCAATAATCAGAGGTTATTGTTGCTGTTATTGATCCTAATTAAAACTCTGTGTTCTTTTACAGTATGTTTGTCTCTCTCCTGCTGAATTACTGTCCTGTCGTAGTTTCCAGTCAGCTCAGCGACTCTTCTACTCCTCTGAACCCAAAGGTGAGAGCTGCTGTTCCAACATGAACTGATCCTCATTAGTTTAACGTAGCGACAGGTACGAAATCCAGTAGAAGTAACACTGATGCTGCCGTTCAGATTAAAGTGGAGTTGAAAACAATATGTAAACATTCAGCATCTTTATAATTAATTGATATTGTTTAGTATTGCTGCACATTATTCATATATCGCATATGATGAAAACTGAGTATGGCTCTGCCTGATACGTCAAAGTGTAACTACAAACACTTCAGTGATGTTTATTATACGCCTGCTATGATCAACATCCTATGAAAGCCCGTTTCCACCCCTAAATAAATAAATATTTGTCATAGCTAAGAGTTAGTAAAGTTTTAACTGTGAGATAGAAAGTCATAATTATGAGAAAATTATTTTTTAAATGTAAATTTGCAAAGAAACATACAAAAATGTGATGGAATCATTTTGCAATAAAGACTTATTTATGTACTTTAACTAGGGCTGGGAGATTTTGCCTAAAAAAAAGTCTCGGTTTTTTTTTAAAGAAAAATTTTGAGTTTTGATTCGATTTTCTATTTTTTAATGCACCTAATAATGACTGCAGACATCAGATATATTGTCAAAAGTGCAACTTTATTGTTGTGATTGTGCTCAGGAGTTAAAATGCATAGAACAGTTCCAAAATAAAAAGTAAATGAGGTTCTGTCATTCAACAATTTCAAGCTCAGGTTTAAGCAAAGGTGCAACAGCAACTTCACAGTAACTCAAATTTTCTGATGAAGAAATCAGATAACTACATATTTTACAACATTACAATTAAAAAAACCAGTAAACTCTACCCTTAGCATCTCAGCATAGTGCGAATAAAAAATGAAACATGCCTGTGGCACACACATATAGCCTACTCAAAGGGTAAACAAAGAGGGGGCTGGCCCACATCGCGCTATGGTAACCAACAAGGACAGAACGTGAAAAAGTAAAAAAAAAAAAAAAAAAAAAAAAACTGTGGTGGGAAAAAAATGAATAATAAAAATATTATTTTTTTTTACTCGAATTTGCAAAAAAAAAAAAAACGTTTTTATCTACAAGTTTGATGAATTGATTAAATCGGTTTTTAAGCCCAGCCCTAACTTCCAATATTTTCTACTCTATTAACCATGTGTTGAATTCTAACTGAATAAACAGCCAAAATATGTGTTTTGAATTAATTATTATTCAAAGTGTCATTATAAAAAATTAATAACGATCAGTGTTGTAGACTGCAGCAATTTCTCAGTTTGCATCTCATAATTATGACCTTACTAAGTCATAGTAAACAACTGTTGAATCAGAGTTCATTCAGTAGTTGATCCTTTTTTGGCATCAATGAATAGTGCAGAATAGAAATGATCATTAAAACATTAGTTCAACTGGAGTAGATAAACCCATAGCTTCTCTTTGCAACTATATAATCATTGATATGTGAGGTACAACTAATGATGATGATGTGACTAAAGGCTGGGATACACTGTGCGATTTTTTTTATTTTTTTTTCAATCGTCGTACTCAGCTCCAGCTCAAACTGTGCGACTCGTGCAGAGCCCGAATGTGCGCAGCTGACAATGCATGATCTCACACTATACGGACCGACACTCTGACACGATCTGACTCCTCACACTGTGCGTTCATACACGACACGTCAGGGTCTTGTTTCTGGAAATGCAACGTACAAATTAGAAGAAGAAGAAGAAGAACTCTGAAGCGTCGCCATTAAAACAGACGAAGAAGAAAAACCCAGAAGTGGAGAGACGCTCACAAATCTCAGCAAAAAGAGCTTTAAAAAAGAAAAGACAAAGATGTGATGAACCAGGAACTGGCTGGTAAGATGTGGGCAGTACAGTCCGTCTATTTTACAGCGGTCCGACTGTGTTCACACATGTGCAGTGTGAGAGTTTACGGTAAGCCGGTTTGTGGCACTGCTTCAACTGTGAGATACCCTCACGAGGAGCGACTGGATTTCAAACATGTTTGATTTCCTTACGACCTACGATTGGTGATTGGGAGCTGATTGTTGAGGTGTTAATCGCTTCTCGTGACCCCATGTATACTACACGATATTTCGCAGAGACTCACACGATCCCACATAATAGACGCACGAGTTGAAAATCGGCTCAAAATGGGCCAAAAATTGCACAGTGTATGCCTGCCTTAACTTTTTTATTTGAGAGATGATGAATAGATGACCCTTATATGAGCATGTGTGTGTTATCTTGAAAAAGACCAAACAGATGCTACATTTGTGGAATATTTTGAGTGTACTTTTTTCCATCAACATGGTGACATCACAACATGCAAATTTGATTATAGAATTCCCTTTTTTTTTTCCAATCATGCAAGTTTAAAGTTAAGTTATTATGGATCATAAAACATTGTAATAAGTAATATTATCCCATCACAAACTTTAATCCAGTACGAATATTTTCCTCATTAACAGTATGACTTCAGATAAAACCACTATGAAACTACAGCTTTTGCAAATCCTGATTCGTAGCATTCAAAGGGCTAAAGCAATGTTTGGGATTTCAGATGAAAAAGGAGGAAAATCAGGTGGAGGGAAGAAAGGAGGAGGAGGAGGAAAAGACTGGTGGAGTCGGATACAGAAGGTAAAACACTGACATGATGCCCAATGAAGACAGTTTGGTTTTAAATCAGCTTTCATATTTAGTCATCAGGGATTCTCCATCAGGTTCACTTGATTACATAAGGCAGTGTTTTTCAAATGGGGGTACGTGTACCCCTAGGGTTACACAATGGCACTACAGTGGGTACTTGAGAGAGAGAGAGAGAGAGAGAGTTTGGAAAATTAACAAATAAATTGTCAGTCTTGGTCACACCCCAGGCATGATATGACCATAAATGATAAAAACTATAGAAAAAAAATATACTCCACTAAATCAGTGTTTTTCAACCCTGGGCTTGGCACCCCTTCTGGGGTCACCTGAAATTTCTGAAAAAATAGATTTTTGAATCTTTTTTTAAAGTTAAAACAACACACAATCTTAAACAACTGTATTTTTGTACTTTCACTTGAAATATAAATCTAGTTGAACTAAAATGCAGTAAAAATAAATATGAGCTCAAACATTATCAAAATCTAATTCTAGAAAAAAAATGTATTTGGGGTTGTCAGAAATTCTTTATCAAAATGGGGTCATGATCCAAAAAAGGTTGGAAACCACTGCACAAAATAGAGACGTGGGTGAGGGCGATGGGATGGAAACTCGTCACGTGGAAAATGAATCCGGGTTTATGGCTCCGAAGAGAAGAAAAAGGAAATGGAAAAAACAGTTTAGGGAGTTGCTTTCTTCCGATGGGACAGAGATTGTGAGGTAATGAACATGTGGTGAAACACGGGACCTGTGGAGGGCAGCAATACCCCTTCGATCCGTCTAGTCTGCCGGAAATTCAAAAAGAAGAAGATACTGTTTCTTTCCACTTATTTACCAAATTAGATTCTTTAAAATGTATTATCACTCATTTATTCCATCATTATGCTCTATAATTTGTTTTTAAATAGTATTGAAAGCAAAATGTTGTAGTCATGCAAATGGGGTACTCTGATTCAGAAATAAGAGAAAGGGGGTACTTGAGCCTAAAAGGTTATAGAACCACTTTGTTTCCCACACATGTCTATAATATTCACCCCAGTGTGTGGATTATTCTCTGAAAAAGATGTTCTCTTTGCTGTTTGAGGTCTCTGCTCTCTTTGCTCAGTCATTCAGGGTGGGTGCCATTATTATTATTTTTATTCCATTATAATTTGTTGCACTTCATAATGTTGTGGAAGAAGGGGTGGGAACCTCTTGGTACCTCACAATACGTTACGCGATACAAAGCTCACGATAACGATTATCTCACGATATGACGATACTGCGATTATCGATATATTGGTCAGAAATCAATCTACGATAATCTATGACATAACAAGAAAAAAAAAGATTAAGTGAAAAAAATTAAAAAAAATTATTTTATATCTCTGAAAGACAATAAATTGAAAAAGTGTCCTATGAACAGTGGCACCATTTTAGTGCAACATTTCTATAAATAAGTGTCAACATACCAATGTAAATGAATAAGTATCTCCAACAGTGCTTTTTGTAAACAAAAAATAGGGTCTTTCTTACCAGTGACACCATTATAGTGTAATATTCCAGTGAACAATATATTGGTTCCTTCAACAAACAGTGACAACATTTATGCGAAGACGTACCTGCACATTTTAGCGAAAAAGCACATCGATAATCGATCGTGCGGAAAAAAAATTATCACGATATATCGCTGTATCGAGATATCGTCACACTCCTAGTTAGAAGTTAAGCGGAGGAGGATTTATTAGAATACCTGCACTGAGTTACAGACACAACACAAGCCAGCTGGTGTTTAGAGAGAGTTTAGCTATTAACCTAAACCACCCTTGGACTTTAGGCTACTTTCATCATCAGTGTATCACTATTAGACCCATCACTATTAAAACAGTTAACAGTGTTTTTTTTTACTCAACCTTCAAAGAGCATTTCTCAAAAATTGGTTGAAAACAAAGCAGTCATGCACATACAGTATAGATAATATTTAACCTTTTTTTTGTTTTTTATATTGTAAATAGTAGACGTGGTATCGTGTTTTTCTGTCGTCAGTCAGTTTAATGTTTGTCTCTTTGTGTGATGTTGCTTAACTGTATGTTATATCACATTTACCTTCCTCAGAACTAGGGATGTCCCGTTACAACTTTTTCACTTCCGATACAATACCGATATTGCAGCCTTGAGTATTGGCCGATATCGATCCAATACGATATCAGCACGAATCATACATTATTTTATGACCTATTTTGTAGTGTGGAATGTTAGAAAAGACTTGATCAAGTGATGTTATTCAAACAGAGAACAATAGTCAGCAACAATAGGTATAAGAAAAACTGACCCATTTATTATTAACCAATTGGTTACATACATTTTAACCTTCAACATAATATCTACAGTATTCTACAACTGAATAAATATAATATAATGTATATTAGAGATTTTAGATGCAGTCCGATAAAATCTGATATTCGTTTTCTGGCTGATATCGAACCGATATCTGATATGAATATCGGATCGGGACACCCCGCTTAGAACAATGGATGAAATTTAGCTATTGTGCTAACTCTGGCATATTTTTGTTGATGTTGTTTGCTGACACATTGATTAATATGCAATGTCCTAATTCAAATAAATAAATAAAATGTTTTTAATACATATGGTCTTTAAAGTTCACTCAAATTTGTGTTTTATATTTAATACTTGTATCTTGGTGCATTTTGCGCATTTGTATGTGATTTAAAATGTTTCTAGAATATGATTTTGTCATACGAGACAGCGAAGAACTAATCTTGAATGACACACTTCTGTCAATTACCAATAAACTCTGATCTAATTATCCCTGATAGTTATTTTTAGTGCAATGTAAACTCTAAATTCTGTATTTTTATCTCTGATATTTCAGCTGAACAGTCGACCGTAAACAATGTGGAATAATGTAAATATAGTTGATGTCTCACTGAAAGCTTGGCAGGAGATGCTCAGTGTCTTACAGCTAACGTGTGTGTATGTGTGTGTCTTCAGGGCGACTTCCCCTGGGATGAGAAGGATTTCCGTTACTTGGCGGTGACTCTGGCTGGACTGAGCTCAGTGCTGGTCTATTATTACTTCAGAGACAACGGGCGAGAGATCAGCTGGAAGGAGTTTGTCCACCGGTACCTGGGCAGGGGCCTGGTGAGGCCCCCGTCACACATCACACTCTATTATTACTATTATATACTATTTCTATAATTCCTCTGGAATTTGATTAAACGTCAACATAATTTGTTCCAAATTAACAGAGTGAGAATTTACGTAGAAAAACACATTTTTATCTGTATGTCTTTTATAATAATTTTATTAATACAGAGGAAGCACCAATAAAATTTTTAAGTCATTTTGAATGTTTTCAGGTCATATTTGTACCGGACTCGTCAAAGATTCAATATTTATAGAATAAAGCATGTTAAATAAGAGACTTTCTATTTACATTAGTATCTTTGGTTGTTAAGTTTATTTTCTCTTCATACAGAAAATGCACATTAAAATTAATTGGATTTAGATTTACATATTACAAAAGCATCAAACAATCATCACCCAAGTGGAACAAATAGCGGCGGAATAGGTTTATGTTGTTTTTTTGTTGTTGTTGTAAACTTTGAAACATTGATGGCAATTGAAAAAATAATGATGTAACACTTTACAGTCAGAGCTGCAAATAGAAACACAGCAAATTATGAAAACAAAAACGTTGAAATGCAGTCATACCTTTGCCCTGGTTGATAAATTCCTCTGAATAAAAGTATCTGGAAAAGGAACTAATGAGATTTTCTCTGACCAGTTCCTAGAGGATGTTTTCTTTACTACTGCTTGTCTGAACCAATCAGAGCAATTTACCGCTGATGGATTTTTATCATTTTCTAACAGTCAGATCTGTGTCAAATCACACTCTTTGCTGCTTGTTCAGGTGGAGCGGTTGGAGGTGGTCAACAAACAGTATGTGCGAGTCATTCTACTGCCTGGAGCTGATGCTGAAGGGGTGAGACCAGGCTTTCATCACAGGATAAGAAGCTAAACATGCACTGGAAAGAATGCTAGAATGCAGTGGTTCCCACATTTTTTTTCGTTGCTCACTCCTTTGGAGAATGCACATCACATATTTTACAACAAAAATAAAATTACATATTTTAGAAGAGTATTTCAATAGTTCTTTGTGTGCAAAGAAAAATGTAGAAATTCCTCCCACAACCATGTCAGGACATCACACCCCGCAGTTTGCAAACCACTGCTATAATGTCATTCATTATTATTTATTGCATGCAACGGGACAACTAACAGTATTAAATATTATCAGTGACATGTTGATCTGTCATCACTTCTTTGTTATTTAAAGTGTTTCTAGGATGTTAAAAGCCTTTGCATTTGATTTTTTTCCCTGACATGTTATTGCATGTTTTCAAAATGCTTCCTTTGATTTAATCCGAAGTCAGTAAAACTCTCCCATCCAAATATAAAGGCCCAAACTGACCCAATCTCCTTTAGTTTTATAGATGCAAGCATGAAATCCAAAGAACTCTTTAACCTAGAGTGCAATTCATGTAATTCGATGATGGGGATGGAACATTAATCAAGATAAAAAAGATAAAGATAACCTTTATTAGTCCCACAAAGGGGAAATTTGCAGAGTTTCAGCTGCAGTTAAATAGGAAATATATATATATACATGGGCCTGTACACAGTACAGATAGAAAGAGGGAAGACGTGGCAAAAAAGGACATTGCGCAACAAAAACAATAAAAAGCAGAATATATACATATACACACTAACGTTTTTAACTGTTCTGAATTGTTTCCAGAGCGTTCTTTCAGTTGCACAGAGATCTTATTTTCTCATGGTGTGTGTAGTTTTAAAAGATGACTGATTAATTGATTGATTATTATTATCCTCAGAGCTATGTGTGGTTCAACATCGGCAGCGTGGACACGTTGGAGAGAAACCTGGAGGCTGCGCACATGGAGCTTGGCCTGGAGCCATCACGTCACGCTGTTGTAGTCTACAGCTCTGAGAGTGACGGGTGAGTTTAGCACGTGTTAATAAGAACTCCCATCATTAGGGCCCAATAGCATCAGTCAAAGAGGCACCAGCTGGTACAGACTCTTGATTTGACATTGTATACCAAATGTTAATCAGTTCCCATTGGATAGGGAACATACTTAATAGTTATTAGCAGCTAATGAAATACCCAGGGTTGGGGTCAATTATAATTGGTAATTAATTGCAATTATGAAACATGTTGCTGTAATTTAGCTCAGATAATTGACTTTGTGATTGTAATTAGCATGGAAATTCTGTCAATTACAATTTAATTAAACATAAAACTGGGGAACCATGTTGCACTTACAAATAAATAGTTAATAATTATCTATGTTTCATATCAAGTTTTACCACTACCTGTCGGTTGTCTTGAGGATCATTTTACCTTTTTTAAAAAATATATAAATTTAAATCTAGAGGTATAGTCTGTTGTCTGGAGTTTTAGCCCTCCGTAAAGTGACTTTCTGAGCAGTTCTAAAAACGGGCTGATTTGCGGCCTACTTATGCATATTCATGAGTAGGCGTGTCTGTAGACGCTGACTCCACACAGTTGACTCCACGCTGACTCTAGTTATTGTTTTCAGCCAAAAAACTGCACATTACAGTAAAACACATGGCTATTTAAGCGGATATTGTGATTTTGAGTCAAACACTGTTTAATTGATATGTATGCGTGCCGTGCGGCACACAAATCAAAGTCCTTACTACAAAACTGCACCTTGATAATGATGTGCCCCGGATTTCACCATCTATCATTCACAAACACAGCCAGACCCCCTCCTTTCCGCTTATCGCTCTCCGTTGTCCTGTCACCGTGTAAAAGTTGGAAGCCGTCCAATTCCACAACCGAGTCCGGTGTTAGCGCTGTCAGCCACGACTCTAAACATCAGCAGGCTCCCCTTCCATAAGTCCTTTTCATGCCGGTTTAGCGCCACTAGCTTGTCCATCTTATTGGAGATAGATCTAACATTCCCCATGATGACGGACGGCAGGACAGGCTGATATCTTCTCCTGCTTGCATTTAATTCCTCAGTTCACGAGGGATGTCGGGTCTCGCTGCATAGGCTGGCGTAGCATTAGTACGGAGTGCTGTCAGTTGATGGGTGTAAACAATGTGACCGTGGTTCCGAGCAGAGACACCCGACTTGATCGCAAAGCAAGCAGCAGAAAAAGTAGTGCCCTTTGGGCGTCCTGCAGTGCAGTTTGCATTTACATATATGACAATAAAGTATAATATATATTCTATATTAAACTGCAGTGTTTGTTTTAGCTGTAATATAGTTTCAGAGGGAGGAGCACACATTCTTATAGGGTAGGGTAGGAGGTGCGTATTATTTCCACGGTAGGAGAAGAGAGGATTGTCAGGAGGAGGAGTTTCCTGTAGGTGACATCAGGTACGGGGAAAAATCCAACTCGCCTGGTTGGATGAAACAGAACTTTTTCTACGTTGGCCCTCTGAATGAGGCTAAAAGAATGTACAGTATATCACTGTAGCAAAACAATTATAAATTGTTTTTTCATCATACCTCCCCTTTAAAGGCTCAGTAATTGTGATACATTGTGATTTAACTTTAGTAATTGAGAACATAATTGTAATTGGCTTTCAGGGGTAAAATATTCATTGTCATTTTAAATTTAAGTGGAAAAAACGCAAGTCAACGTAATTGTAATTCAATTGTATATGAACTTGGATAATTAAAGACGTGACTGTAATTTAAACCCTGTAAATACCTCTAGGCTAATCCACCTTTACTGATAAGAGCTCATTCTCTTCTTCAGCTCTTTTCTCATGAGCATGTTCCCCACCCTGCTGCTCATCGGCTTCCTGCTCTTCAGTCTGCGGCGTGGGCCCATGGGAGGCGGAGCGGGCGGAGGCAGGAACCCCTTTAGTATGAGCGAGTCCACGGCCAAGATGATGAAGGACAACATAGAGGTCAAGTTCAAGGACGTGGCCGGCTGTGAGGAGGCCAAGGTGGAGATCCTGGAGTTTGTCAACTTCCTAAAGAACCCACAGCAGTACCAGGACCTGGGAGCCAAGATTCCCAAGGTACACACACACACACACACACACACACACACACACACACACACACACACACACACACACACACACACACACACACACACACACACACACACACACACAAGTCCGATATTAGGCAGATTTGAAATGGCTGCCTAAAATTTAGTTTATCCAAAAATTTCAAAACACACACCTTGCATCGAGACAGAATGGATATGTTGGTAATTTATTATTATTATTATACATCAATTTTATATAGTGCTTTTCTGGGTACTCAAAGTCGCTTTACAATGAAGGGAGCAGTGTACCAGAACAACTTCTGTTCTTTTGGACTGTACTGGGACTTGAACCGCCGACCCTCCGGTTCCCAACCCATGTCCCTACAGACTATGCCACTGCCGCCCGAAATTTGTTTTTAACAATGATTTATTGGTTTTATAAGTGGGAAAACTTCCAATTGTTGCCATGAGAGTTAAAGGTGCAGTCCGCGACTCTCAGAGTCCCTTCTCAGAGGAGCTAACAAGCTAACGTTAGCCAGACAGCAACATCACAGTAATATAACATGCTCTGTTAAAATCATATTACTGCAGCACTTCTCTCTCTCTATGTTCACACACCTCAGCAGCAGCAGCAGCAACAACACAGTGTCACTTACAGCAGCTCACACGGAGGATGCTGCGCATACATGAACAACACATGCACTACAGAGTTCTAGTGTAACAATTACAAATCAAACATAATGTAAATCAAGCAGCAGTAATTACCTTTCAAGCAGAAAGTCACCAATTCCATCTTCTACTCCTCCAGCCCCAAGAAAGGGGCGGGGACTGTGAGCAACAGCTGTCAGACAGTCCATCAAACACAATCCTGGCTCTGATTGGTTCTTTTTGCTCGGTCGTGTGCATTCTGGCAATCTACCAAAGGCTGCAGGAGCAGCAGGGGGCGGGGCTCAATGAGACGGTTTTTTTCACACAAACTACTAGATTGATGTAAAGCTGTCCTTACATAGTGACAGCTTTAGCAAATATGACAAAAAGTCACTTTTATAAGGGTCGCAGACTGCACATTTAATTACAAAATGCTGTTAAAAAAAAAAAAAAATCCAGTTTTTATTATAAAATTCAGATAATTTCCAAAAATCATTACAATCTACTGTCAAATGCTTGGCTCAGTTTTTGATAAATCAATCTGTGGATTGTTTGTGTACGACAGTCTGAAGATGTGCTGTAGCAGGTTTGGTGTCAATTGAGCAAAAGTGGTTAGAGTAGATACATTTTATACGTTTTACAGTTTTTTGGAGAAAAAAAAGTTTTATAAAATAGGTTTGAGTGTACGAAAGTTGTTCTGGTATTGGAGCTACATTTTGCTGAAGGTTGCAAATATGTAGCATATGTGGTTGATTTGATGTGAATTTTCATAATTTTGAACTTTAAAGATTCCTGTTGCGTCACCTTTAGGATGATTTGTTTTAGCAGCTGAACTGAATTTTTTTTCTGCAAAATTTGAAGGAAAAAGACAAAGCCTAATTACGCTCTTTAATTACTCATGACGGACTGTTTCTCATTGAACTATTCTTGGGAACTCTGTATAAAAAATGTAAAATGTGGGTTTGCTGACATGATGGAGTACAGTGTGACTGTTCTCTGTAAATCATTGATCAGCCTGTGACTGTGTGCGCGCAGAGGTGAAAGTAAGGGATTACACGTTCTCATATTACTGTAATTGAGTTGCTTTTATGGGTACTTGTACCTTTTTTAGTATATTTCTAAATCAGTAATTTCACTTAAGTATGTTTTAATAGAAGTAAAGGGATTCATTACATTTCTACACCAACCGTTACTGTGCCAAAACAACAGTGAAAGAAGGTTATTTTCTCAGTTCTAAAGTTTATTTTTATCATTTTTATTTTTTACTTATACATAAGCATTTGGCACCTTATCATTCATTTGCATCTTCCTCTTCCTTTTTAATTTTATACATGAGATGTTTACTGTATGCAAGGGAACCGTGGCAAGATTTATTACCAAAAATAGACATGGAGGATGAAAGAAACTAATAACTTCTACTTTGAGTTTTATTTAATTAAGCTACTTTTTACTTGTATTTGAGTATTTTATGTAGGACTAACTTGTACTTGAGTACAAATTAAATCAAGGAACAGTACTTCTACTTGAGTAGGATATATATATATATATATATATATATATATATATATATATATTTACACCTCTGTGTGTGTGTTATCCAGGGAGCCGTTCTGTCTGGACCTCCCGGCACAGGGAAGACTCTTCTGGCCAAAGCCACGGCCGGAGAGGCCAATGTCCCCTTTATCACCGTTAACGGCTCAGAGTTCCTGGAGATGTTTGTGGGAGTCGGCCCTGCCCGGGTAAGTGACGCCTACTCACACGTTGCTCTGCACAGAAACCCCAGGTCTGAACAAACTCTCCACTCTGAAGGTGAGGGACATGTTTGCCATGGCGAGGAAGAACGCCCCCTGCATCCTCTTCATCGATGAGATCGATGCTGTCGGCAGAAAGCGTGGAGGAGGAAACTTTGGTGGTCAGAGCGAGCAGGAGAACACGCTGAATCAGTTGCTGGTGGAGATGGATGGTAGGCCTCAATCACAGTCTGTAGCTGCGTTTCCATTAGCCTTGGAAATTCGCAAAATTTAAATAGCGAAATAAAATCTGGTAATGAAACGCCTGAATTTCAAAGAAAACACTCAAATATCACTGAAAAGTTTTGACGCTTCCATGAGGAGGAATTTCAGACATTTAAATATTGAAATGTGTCACAAAAGTGCTAAGGAAACACTTTCTGCCAATACATGTCACAGAATGTGACATACACGGTCACATGACCACTTCTCTCCGAGAAAACATGGTGCGGTACAGAAGAGGAGATCGGGACATTTCTTAGGTTTGCTGCCACATTAGACGTAAAACAACAAAGGGATACAGAGTGTACGTCTTCCTGTGTCGAAGTCTCGCGGGATGAGATTTTACGGGAGTTACGAGGCTCCTCCCCCAAAGCAACCTTCAATGGAAACACGTTCAAAGCTCAATTATACTTTGTCGACATTTAGAAATATTGCTTTTATTTGTGTAATGGAAACACAGCTTGTGATTGTTTAGGATAAAATATTACGTCAGCGATAAATATACAAATATATGAGTAGAGCAAGAAATGAACGGCTGCAGGAAACTGTAGGAAAGCAACATAGATTAACTGAATTACACCCAAGGGTTGCATTACTAAAAAAAGTACATTCTGCTTAATTTTATTTTCTATTTTTACTTTCCACAGTTTTATAATGTTGCATAAATCTACAGTATATGCAGACATCATTATCATTGAGGCTTAGGGATGATATAAAATGTTTTTGTGTTCAGTTTATTAAAGACCAAGTGGTGCAGACCTGGATTTAAAAATACATTGTTATCTACAACTTAAAAAAGGTATTATTATTACTGTTATTATTTTTTGCACTTTAGTTTATATTCACTTTGAAACTGCATGCTGGGAAAGCTGCAATCCAGCTGTTGTAATATACACAAACCAATGTTTTCTGCTTTAATCTTTACTTGAAACAAGCCATGTGTAGAGGAAGTAAATAAACTAACACCTCTGTATTCTACTCAGATTTTTTAGTAAAATATTAATATAACAAAATCCTTTTTTTTTTTTTTTTTTTTTTTTTTTTTTTTTTTTTTTTTTTTAAAGTTAGTTTTTATAGGGAAGTTAATCACCTTTTTTATCTTGGCAGGCTTCAACACGGCGACCAACGTGGTGGTGCTCGCTGGCACCAACAGGCCTGACATCCTGGATCCTGCTCTGATGAGACCCGGACGCTTTGATCGACAGATTTACATAGGTTTGGTTAACTTAGTGTTTGTTGGGTGTACTGTAAACATATTGGCAGCCATTTGTCCTTTAAATATGCAGATAGAGGCCCTGGAAGTCATACTGTATTTTCTATTTCTTAGGTCCACCAGATATCAAGGGCAGGGCGTCCATCTTTAAAGTCCACCTGCGGCCAATCAAATCCGACCCCAGTATGGACAAAGATGCTCTGGCCAGAAAGATGGCCGCTGCCACACCCGGATTCACTGGTACTTCCTGTTTGATTCTCGTCCCCTTGAATATAAAAGTTCCTCACTTTTTACTCCTGTGGCTTATTATACTGTATGTGGGACTTGGTTTCTGTTTAAAACAGTTTAGGCTGAGAAATCATTACTATTTCCAACACATTTGTACAATTAATTCACTTTTACAATTAATACACAAGAACTAAAAAGTGTCTGTGTTGGTTCCTCCTTCTTTATCCAATAATTCCTGTTTTTTCCCATTAAACAGATTTATATCAGGATGTTTTAGCCAATGATCTGTGTGCAGGGTTGAGGTCAATTATAATTGTTATTGCGTAATTGGTAATTCATTACAACTATGACGCAATTATAATTGTAATTTTAAAAATTCGTTGCTATCATAAACATAATTAAATTGCAATTGAGTTTAGATAATTGACTTTGTTTTTGTATTTGCCTTAAAAATTTAAATAAAAATTGTCGATTATATTTATATTACTGGGAATCCATGTTACATTTCTACACATATGTAGTTAACAATTATTAAAATGTGTTTATATCAAGCTTTCCCACATTTTACCATTAAAAAACTGAAATGTAGAGGTACACTGACACAAAAAGGCTCAGACATCCACACCAAAAATATTAAAACCTATATTTTCATTGATTATGAAGCCTAACAATGTAACCAATAGATAGAAATAAATTAGATGATAAATTTTTGTTTTTAGTGTATTTTACAGCTGATTTAGAACCCGTTATCATTAGAGATGCTAACAGAAAGCTAACACTAGAGGAAGCTTCACTTGTATTATGTTTTTTATTTCACTCAGTAATTGTGACTAATTGTAATTTAACTTTAGTAATTGAGAACGTGATTGTAATTGACTTTCTGAGGATAAAAATTAATTGCGATTTAGCTGTAATTGGATAAAATGCTGGTAATTGTAATTGAACATAGGTAATTCAAAACGTAATTGTATCTGAAAAATGTAATTGACCGCAACCCTTGCTCTGTCTGTGTCTGTGTTTTTTTTTTTTCCTCCAGGGGCCGACATCGCTAATGTGTGTAACGAGGCAGCGCTAATTGCTGCCAGACACCTCAACCCCTTCGTCCAGGCCAAACACTTTGAACAAGCCATCGAGCGCGTCATCGGAGGTCCGTGAGCTTTCTGCTGACTCACTGTTTTCACTTTCAACCACCATCACTATTATTGGTGACCATAGCACTGATGCATTTAGTTTATTATCTCCTACACCGTTTGTCTAATATTGACAATTAAGCTATCCAAACGTTCCTGGCATTTATGCTTGGACTTTTATAATTTGTAACTTTTAAACTTTTTAAGTTATTGTGTGTTGAAATTTTAGTTTTTTCAATCTTTAACCCCTTCATCCCCAGTCATCTTTCAACTGGTTTTGACCATTCAACCTTTATCCTGTTCAGCTACTGCCTTCAACACATTTCAACCTTATTGCTAACATTCAGCTATTGTCAGGTTGATTAATAGTAGCTTAATGCTATTGCTAGGCTAATACTAGGTTAGTCCTAATGTTAGGTTAATTATATTGCTAGGTTGATGCTAATGCTAGGTTAGTGCTATTGCTATGTAAATGCTATTGCTAGGCGAATGCTAATGTTAGGTTTGTGTTAATGCTAGCTAATGTTAATGCTATGCTAATCTTGGGTTAGTGCTAGTTAATATGTTAATGCTAGTTAATACTATATTATTGCTAGTTAATGATATGCTAATGCTAGCTAATACTAAGTTCATGTTAGGTTAAAGCTTGTTACTGCGAATGCTAAGCTAATGTTAGGTTAATGCTAGTTAATGATATGCTAATGCTAGCTAATACTAAGTTAATGATAGTTACCGCGAATGCTATGCTAATATTAGCTTGTTGCTTGTTAATGATTTGCTAATGCTAGCTAATACTAAGTTAATGTTTGGTTAATGCTAGTTCCTGCAAATGCTATGCTAATGTTAGGATAATGCTAATGCTGACTAATGCTAGTTAATGCTAATACTAAGTTAATGCTAAGCTAATGCAGTGCGACGCAGGCCAATACATGCATCCTGACTTGCATTTTTTTCAGGAAAAGCAAATATTGTGGTTAAACTTCCTTTTGCAAAATTGTGATTACATTTGGCTCCGAATTTTAACAAAAGCCTGGAGGAAAAGATGAAGATTAGGACTCTATAGAGGCAAAACAAAGCAGAAGTTTACTGATACGATAACATTCCCAATTAAGCTTTGTTAAATGACACAATACAAGTTACTAATTTGACATGTTTAACTGATATGGATGCATCAGTTTAACTGTAATACACCTTTTTATATAAAGTGCTTTGTTTGTAATTTTGTTCTCTCCATTGTGGCTCTGTGTGTTTTCAGGTCTGGAGAAGAAGACTCAGGTTCTGCAGCCTTCAGAGAAGAAGGTTGTAGCTTTTCATGAGGCTGGGCACGCAATAGTGGGCTGGTTCCTGCAGAACGCAGACCCTCTGCTCAAGGTGAGGGGAAAAATACTAAATACACTTAAAAGAGTAACTAAACCCCTGCTTTCTCCTGACCTGCCACAAGGACAGAAAGAGGCTCCTGGAGCAGTTAAGACACGACCAGTCTTAACTATAAAATCTCCAATCAACAATCTATGCTATGCTAACTAGCTACTCAATATACCTCTCTATTCACTCTTCTCTCAATCCAACCTACTCACCACAGATTGTAGAGCCCACAAGTGATAGTATTTATAAAAGGGGCGGGGCTTACAGTGCTTGTTTGTGACGCAAGATGGTCCAAAAACATCACATCCTCTTGTTTTCAGCCAGAAACCAATTGTAATAGCCTGGTTGCAACCCATAGAGGGCAGTCACTGTGATATTTTACAATTAAATATGACAAATTGAAATACCAGATTCAATCAACAGCACTACTTCATACACTAATACATTTATATTTAGCAGAAAAAAGTGGTTTAGTTACTCTTTAAGTTTACTAAACCTCAGAAACAAAACAAGTTTATTATCGTGCTGCTGTCCTCATGTGGTCATTTGTTTTGGGGAATCCAGAGGATTGAGTTGTATGTGTTTAGAACAATCAGTGCAGATCCTTCCTGATTCCTGCTCCAAGTATTAAGACAATGTGTGTGTTGTGCAGGTATCCATCATCCCTCGGGGGAAGGGTCTGGGTTACGCTCAGTACCTCCCCAGGGAGCAGTACCTGTACAGCAGGGAGCAGCTGTTCGACAGGATGTGCATGATGCTGGGGGGACGCGTGGCCGAGCACGTCTTCTTCGGCAGGGTGACCACCGGAGCTCAGGACGACCTGAAGAAGGTCACTCAGTCCGCCTATGCCCAGGTACACACGCACGCACGCACGCACGCCCCGGGTGTGATCAGACCTTATTAATCAACCCAGGACATAATTTACCTCCGTGGTCTCAGGTACTGACTGTCCCTCACTGACTACAGGTGGTGCAGTTTGGGATGAGTGAGAAGGTGGGACAGGTGTCTTTCGACCTCCCCCGGCAGGGTGAGATGGTGATGGAGAAGCCGTACAGCGAGGCGACGGCGGAGCTGATCGACCAAGAGGTCAGGGATCTGGTGGAGCGCGCGTACGCTCACACCCTGCAGCTGATAGAGGACAAGAAGGAGCTGGTGGAGAAGGTAACAAGATCTTTACTGATCATATATTATCACCAGGCATCTGACAAACTCACATTAAAGCTGTGGTTAAAGGTGTGTGCTGTTAACGATATAAAACCAGCAATTATAGATACACTTTGTGCATCTTTTTGAATTTAGTTTTTAAAGAAATTGGTAGTAACAATTTCTAACTGATGGGGCTGTACTATGAAGCTGGATGGCTCTCTGTTAGCAGGCTTCACCTTACCAAACATTTTCCATCAGAGAGCCTCTGCTTCACTCTGATTTCAGCCTGGCTACGTGCACGCTCTTGTGACAGGGGTGGAGATTGCAGCGTTCAATCACAAACCTGAAGAGACTGTATAGAGCAACTTACGTCACATCGAGGAATAATTATTTAAAAATATGAAGAATTAAAATCCATAATACAAGCCAAAAAAAAACCTGTTGGTGCATAAAAGCGTGAGATTATTGGCAGCGCTCTGATCAGTTTCACTTTATTAAGTCACAGATGTGTTTCTGTTCATGTGCTCCTCTATTTATCACACACACTGGGATGAGAACACATTGTTTCACTGTAGTATGTTTTTGCTTGAGCGAATTATGTTTTCCATCCGCCCATGAGGAGCGTGTCCGACACAGGTTCCATCAGCTACTGTAGATCAGTCCATCAGATATAAATCTATATTTTTCCTAATGGGTTTCATCATTAAATGAAAGGATTTATCCATTAATATTCTTTCCTAAATGCAGCTGTCAGATCTGCACCAATCAGGATCTTCTAACAATGTCCAGTTCATTTTCCAATAGAACTGATTGGTCAGGAGGCGGGACTTTTGTACTCGCTCAATTCTGATCCACTTCATAGTTAGCCTAAGTTAACATGGTGATTTAGCTTGGTAAGACATCATAGTACAGCACACACCAAATAAATCTCTAAAGTTAGCGCGACAAGAGGAAATCTAGCTTCGTAATACAGACCCATAAAGAATAGATCTGTTCCTGTAGAAGTGAAATGACTAAAAGTTCTGTAAAATGAAAACTACAATGGCTGAAAAACATCTTCTCCTTGTTTGGAGGCTTTTTTTGTCTGTACAGCAGCTAAAAGTGACATGGATAGTTTTTTTTGTGGCATTATTTCACATGCTCACATGAATAATGCCACAAAGTAGGACTACATTCATGTGCGTCTGATGAAATGTGCACCTTGTTGTGAGCATTTAAAGGCTGATGTTGTAGTTCCTGCATGCCTCAGGGTTCTTTTAGGCCCACTTTGGCACATCTGTAAGAATCCTCCGTTTGGCGGTGCTGCTCTCCACAGGTTGGACAGCGTCTCCTGGAGAAGGAGGTGCTGGATAAAGCCGACATGCTGGAGCTGCTCGGCCCGCGGCCGTTTGAGGAGAAGTCCACCTACGAGGACTTTGTGGAGGGTACGGGGAGCTTCGAGGAGGACACCACCCTACCAGAAGGCCTACGGGACTGGAACCAGGAGAGAGAGACGGAGGAAGAAGAGACGAGCCCCCCCAAAAACAAACAGGCTGTGTAACGGACAGGGCAGCTGTTAGAGTGCAACACTCAGCTCTTTGTTTCCTGTCTCAGGAAAATAAATGAAACCTTCCAGCGATCCAATCAGACGACTCAGCATCCCAGTTTCTCTCTCAGCTCCCACTGGTCAACGAGGTTTTTAGGTTTGCCGCTGCTGAAGCAAACACAATGTGAAATGTGTGGAGTCAGAAAGGTTTCTCCTAGAATTTTAACACAAAGAGAGGATACGACACAGACTTTACTCTTCCTCGGCTGATTGGAGAGTCTGAGCTGAACTCTTATTTATTAAAGAAGAACCAGACGTAACACGTGGACCTGCTGCAGAATCTGTGTAACAATAACCTGACAGTTGGTCTCTGCTCCTGATTTAAATCCAGGTTTCCTTTTTAGATCAGACCCCGGCAGTGCTTAGGGCTACCATAAAGAAACCCCATTACAGCGTGAGCACACACACACCAGGGGCCACACACACTGGTCTGATATGTGGTCGTGTACACACACACACACACACGTTCCCCTCCATGTGCTGCTATGATCAGCTTTACAAAGCTGAGAGAAGACGTTTGGTGCAGCTCCTCCATCACGACGAGTGCCTTTAACGTTACCGTTTTAAGTTGCCCAGTTTTCCCTTCACTCCTACTGCTGCTTCCTCTGGATGAACCAAAAACCATCTGTTATTTAATCAAAACGCTGCAGCACAATGAAGCTCAAGGTTCAATTCTTTTGGAAAGTGTTGCATCTGTTTTAGCAGGAAAAATATGAGTAGCTCTTGCACACGCTCAGGTCAGAGTAATCTTAACTTTGTTACAAATAACAAACGCATCACTGCTTTTTTAAGCAGCGATGCGTTTGTTGGTTCATCATCATTCAACAGCGTTTTACCCTATTGATGATGTGGTGTTACAATAGTCATCCTGCTCTGCGCTGAAAGAAGCAACAGAACCTCAGAGTCAGTCGTTAAGCAGTTTCTTCTCTTATTTAGTGTCAAATCACTGACGAAGGCTTTTTGGTGGATATTTTAATACAACACAGATTCATTTCCCAGGTTTAAAGTCTGGTCTAGTTTATTGATCTCTTTATTTCTTGCTGTAAATTGTAAGAGGAGTCAAACGACTTTCAAAACAAGACTTTGTAAAAACCAGATAATAAAATCTTGTTGAAAAGTAATCATGTTGCTTTACTGCTTTTGTTTAAGATCAGCTGTTTTTTCAGATGCTGTTAACCCGTGGAGCACCTTTGGAGATCAAATGTGTACTGTTTTTTAAATTCTCAATGTCTTATTCAATTTAAAGACTAATTGTATGAACTTTGACCAGGAATTTTCTCTTAATATGTTCATAATTCCATGATAACTTTTATTGCAACATGTAAAGAACAGGAGGTATGAAATGCACCGACACTCTTTGTTTTTTTTACCAATTTGGTATCATTGACTCCCATTATAACCACATATTTTGGATGTACTGTTATCCTCACATATAACAGTGGTTTTCTCATAAATACCTAATAACTGTAAGCCTCTACCTTCAAAATACTAAATGCACCATATTTTTCTTGAGGAAAAATGCACAATTTGTGTTTTTCTCATTGAAGAAAACATGTTTTTATGACAAAAAGGTCAAAACTTTATTTTTTTTTAAAAATATAAATATGAAAAAAAGTTATATTTATGGTTAGGCCTGAAGTTGTTGAAAAGATCTGATGTGCGAAAAAATATTCATACATGACCTTTCTATTACTTTTATGAAAGGTACTGTTTTGGTACCTACTGTATGCTCAGTGTAGGTTTTTTTCTTAATAAATGCTCATAACTCTAAAATTAATGATGCTTCAAAATTAATGTTCTTATCAATTATTGACCTATTCAAAGCTGTAATAACTTCGTACCAAATATTCAATTTTGCACCTTATTTTTTTGGGGGAAAAAAATACATATTTTGTGTTTTTCTTAAAGGAGACATATGCATTTAAGTCCTTCCTTTTTACATATAAATCATACAGTTGTGTCTATATAAAGCGGAACTGCAATGCTTGTGTCTGAATTCCTCATTATTATAGCTCCACCCCTTTTCTACCCCTTTTCTGATGTGCTTCTGAGAGCAACTCGTTTTGGTGCGGTCTCTTTAAATGCAAATGAGAGCCTTCATACCCCGCCCCCTCTTCAGGTTGCAGAAGTAACACTGGGTTCAACTCCACCCTGTTCGGCCATTTTTGTAGTTTGATAGAAGAGATACGATTATCTAGCGGTGCAGAAAATGTTTATTCACACGTTATTTACAAAATGTCAACAACAGAAGACTTGTCCATCCAGCCTTACATGTTCGAGCCAGCGTCGGACCCGGCGGAGCGAGATGAAAATGAAGATGATGAACCTGCAGAACCCTAACAAGTGAGCTAACACAAGCACCGAGCTAACGTCACGAAATGCATTTTAATACAGTCTTTTTGGAGACAAAAACGTCAAAATGAAATGACTAATGAAAACTTTAGACTTAAATTAAATCACGTAGGCCATATCATCAAGGATCTAAAACGAGCACACAGCGCTAACATAAGAAGTCTGAAGACGGTGCAACTGCTAATGCTAACAAAACAATGACAGGGACGTCTTACATCACACTTTTTAGCGTTATTTACAGCTTACCGAAGTGCTCTGTTCATCGTCTCCAAAGATAGAAGGAATTGAACCCTCAATCAGACAAAGTCTTTGGCAAATCCTTCTTTATACTGGCGGAGGTTGCAGAAGCAGTCATCCTTGAAGTGCTTCGTGCACACAAAAATGACCTTACCCACAGATGTGGGTACATTTCCGTGAAAAATAAAAGTCAACCAGGCACTTTGAAAAGGTTCTGATGCTGGGAGACGGTGTAATGAAGCGTGTGGGTTACTACATCCAACAACCCAACATTTTGACTTATCCTCTCGTAACTTCGGCATCCTTGAGCTTGGACTACGAAATAAAAGCGAGAAATAAAAATGGCGGATTGCTCGAAGTGTTGGACCTGGAGTTGATGTACTAATTTGGCAGTTCCGCTGCAAATACTGTGATGTAATAGTTCAAAAAACGTAATAGAGAATAGAAAAATTGAAACGGATTAAAAAATATGACCAAAACAGAATATAAAGATATCAACAGAGCACCTGAAGAGACTAATATGAACTTTTCTGCACTTCTAAACAATCTAAATATACAACAAAATGCATTTAAGGGCTAAAAAAGTGGATTTAACATGATATGTCCCCTTTAATATCAGTTTAACGCTTTAATTTATTCTTTCTGACAAAAATGTATTGTTGGTTTGTGGAAAGATCACATTCACGTATATTGTACATTCCTGTTTAAATTAACCTGTTAAGTTTGATAAATGTTGGCACCATTTGATGGAAATCACATCTGTGTAACATTTCTGAGTTGCAATAATTTATATCAAAAAGTTTTGTTTTCCTTTGAAAAAGTTTATTGGTTATGATTTATTACAATGATTGTACGTACAAATCTGAACAGTTGATCTTGTCAAAGTTCCAACCAAACAAATGGTTGTACATCCATATTTGACTGGAGTATCTATCACATGAGTAGATTATTCAGCCACTCCTTTAGAGCCTTTAAATGTTAGCATCACTTTATTATGACTGTATATCTGTGTGGAAACCTCAGACTGGGGTGGACTGGGACACAATTCAGCCGTGGCATTTTCTGTCCGTTTTCGGTCCACGTAGAAGCCGTTATTAAGTCAATGGTGCTCAACATGTGGCTCTTTATGTCTTAATTTTAATGATTATTCCCCCAGAAAACCTTAAAAAGGCGAAATCTTTTAGAAAGTGTCTATTTGTACTGTTGCCGTACGGACAACCCCCGGTGCTATTGGTACGGTTACCGAAGTACACGTACGTAGCGTGTCAGGGTTCGGGTTAAGTTATAACCCAATATCGCAACAATTTTTAGGGATAGGGCTAGGGTAAGGTTTAGTCTTATTCACGGGTCCGAAACTGACCTATCACATGACCTAAACTGGCCAAATAGGGGCGCAGCGTACGAATGTCAGTATATTGATACGGCAACCATACGGATAGTCACTGCCAACTTTTTAACCCATTTTTACCTTTTTCCTTTGGCACTTTTGCAACTTCTTGTCCCATTTTGGCCTCTTTTCAAAAAGTTCTGACACTTTTTTCAGACTTTAGCTACCTTTTGACAATAAATATCCCTTTTTTACCCTATTTTTTGTGCATTTTGCAAGTTCTTTTTGACATGTTTATCCAATTTTTGTCCTTTCTTAAAACATTTCATCCAAATAAGCGAAACTTTGCCCAATTATTACCACTTGTTTCCTTTTAGTCTGCATTTTACCTCTTTGTGTTCTACATTTTCGCCCTCTTTCACTATTGTTTGCCACATTTTGCTCATTAATGCTTCTTTTTGCCATTACATACCACCTGGTTCCTCTTTATTTGCCCATTTTTTTTTGGCCACGTGTGACTGTTTTCGTCCCATTTGAGTCACTTTTCACTCTTTTCTTGCCACATATTTGCTACTTTTAGGCCATTTTTGGTCACCTGATCCCATGTCTGTGTCCAGTGGACCGGACCGGCCCACCGAGATGATGCCACATGGCGAGTCCACCCCTGGCCTCAGGTGAAGCTTCCTGTTCCTGTTCACTGCAGCGTAGAAAGGCTACATTTTCGGCTGGGAACCATTCATTTGTCCTGAAGATGAGCCATTGATCCA